>NC_092823.1:12991930-12996930 GCF_023375885.2 Dermacentor andersoni | reverse complement strand
TGATCCAGCTACTTTCAAACTCACAAATGCCCAAATTAAAACGCAGGGCCCTCGTGTTCGAATTACTTCAACTAACAAAAAAGCAATGGAGGACATCCAGGCAGAGATCAAACGTCTTCCAGAAGCCTCGAAGATCGAAATTCAAGTCGCTAGTCCCAAGAAACCTTCATTCAAGATAGTAGGAATCGATCAGGGAATGGAAAAACAAGACATTCCACAAAAAATAATGGCCCAAAACCAACTTACAGGAAGCCCCTCCGACATCGAGGTGACAACTCAATATGTTAACAGGAAGAAAAATAACATCACAGTCATCAAGACGACTGCCAATATTTGGAAGCAACTAAGAAACAAAGATTCTCTGAACATTGGATGGCTTAAAGTAGCCCTATATGATAACAATCATCCAGTTATCTGTAGGTTTTGCGCAAGATTTGGACACCCTGAAAAATACTGCAGGAGCAGCGTCCGATGCTGCATCTATTGTGCAAGGAACCATCCGCCAGAGCAGTGCCGGTCGGAAGAGCAATTTTGTCCGGCATGCCATAGAGAGGGCAAGGAGGATTACTCGCATTCAATGGAGGACAACGAGTGTCCAACAGCAAAAGAATGGCGTTCTCGACTGGAGTCCCAATGGGACTCGTGTTGAACAACCAAGTAAGACGGTAGTTTGCAGGAGTAAACTGCTTTCAGGAAGACAAAACAGTAAGTACTGTTAAAAACTTTATTGTATCTATTTCTGTTTGAGTATTGTTGTTTGGAAAAAAAAAAAAAACCAAAAATGGCATCAATAAAGACATCTTTAGGTAAAGAAAAATTTAAAATAATTCAAATTAATTTAGCAAGAGCATTTAAAGCAAATCAATCTTTAAGTCAATATCAAAAAGATAAGTCTCATCATATTTCATTAGTTCAAGAGCCATACAACCTAAAAGGAAAAATTATTGGTTTCCCAATGAAACATAAGATATTAGCTTCAAAAGATAACCCGAAAGCCGCAGCTATAATACATACAGAAAAAATTCCAGTGTTCCCTCTAATCTTAGATGACAAAATAGTGGCATTTAGAACTAACCTAAATAGTAAGGACACCTTAATTATAAATTGCTATTTCCCTCCCAAAGAAAATATACAACATCTTTTAGCTAGGATTGAAGAAATAATCCAAACAGCACACACGAGGAATGTAATAATTACAGGAGATTTTAATTCAAAGAATACTACATGGGGAGGGAACATTACAGATAATAGAGGAGAGGAACTACTGGAATTTATAATTAAAAATGACCTAATAATTGTAAATAATAGAAACAGTGAACCAACTTTCGATTGTAATAGAGGAAAAAGTTGGATCGACGTAACAATAGTTTCTGCAAGTATGTTCACAGAAATAAAAAAATGGAAAGTAACTGAAGATTCAACTGGAAGCGATCATAGATACATAAAAATTCAACTATGGGAAACAAAATGTGCTCCAATATTTAAAATAACGAAGGAAGGAGAAAGAAAAGCGCTAGAAGAGCTCCTAAATATCGATTGGGAAAAAGAGACAAGGAACCTTAACTCTTCAGATGACATTGAAAATATTGTGAATAAATTCTATAATACATTGGAAGAACTATTCAAAAAATATCAAAAGAGATTTACGAAAGAGAAAAAGCCAGGCAAAATATGGTGGACCTTAGAGTTAGAAATACAAAGAAAAAAAGTCAAGGCTATGAAAAGGAGATATAAAAAATGTAGAGGAGATTTAAGAGACATTTACAAAAATCAGTATTATAGAGAACATGATTCGTACGTGGAAAATTTGGCTAAGGCAAAGAGCAAAAATTGGGATGATTTCATATCCAAAGTTACAAAAAACCCTTTTAATTTAGCATACAAGTTGTCTAGAGACCAGCTGAAAACCCCAATAATAATAAGTAGCATACAAAAAGAGGATAATTCGTCAACAAAAACGTTAAAAGAGACTGTAGAATATATTTTGCAAAAATTATACACAATTTCCGAGATAGGAGTCGAAAATGAAAAAGGAAGCTCGAATAAAGGACTAAATAAAACCCAACAGGACATATATGATGTTCCATTTACGGAACAGGAAATAGATTCGGTGGTATATAAATTAAGAAAAGATATAGCAGTAGGCCCAGATGGGCTAAGAACAGAGACTATCCAAATAATGTATAAGAAACACAAAGAATTTTTCCAGGGCCTCTTTAACAGTTGCTTAAAGTGGGGGTATTTTCCAAAAAAATGGAGAGAGTCAAAAATAATATTAATCCCGAAAAAGAAAAGTCTTGAAAAACCTGGAGATTTCAGACCAATTGCTATAAATTCGATCTTTGGTAAAGTTTTAGAAAAGCTCCTAAAGGATAGAATATATTTTTATTTGAATAAGGAGAAACTACTATTAAGAAATCAATATGGATTTAAACACTTAACATCCACAACTCATGCATTAGAGAGTATAAAAAAGAAGGTAACGCAAGCATTATTAGATAAGCAAGCAGTAATATTAATTTCATTAGACATCAAAAATGCATTTAATTCAATAAACATAAAAATTATTTTAGAATATTTAACCCAACATAAATGTCCAGATAATCTGGCCGATTTACTGGAAGCAATCATGAGGGAAAGATTCATAATATATAAAAACGGGGAAGTAGAATTAAAATATAAGATTAAACAGGGCTCTCCACAAGGATCACCTTTAAGCCCGCTATTATGGACACTTATGATAGCCGATCTACTAATTAAGAAACTTCCCGAAAACGCTTACTTACAAGCGTTCGCAGATGATATTACAATAATAATAAAAGGGGATTCTAAAAGAAAACTTCAGGAGACAGCCAATAAAACTCTGCAAATAGTAGAAAATTGGGGAAAAGCAAAGAATATTGAGTTTAACCCGGCAAAATCGCAATTCATAATTTTAAAAGGAAAATACAAGAAAAGCCCTCCAATATTGAAATTAGGGGGAGAGAAAATTCAACTAGTAAACAAAATAAAAATTTTAGGGGTAATCTTCGATGAAAGCTTTACTTTCATTCAACACCTAGAATACATAAAAGAAAAAGTCATGACTCTCACTTATAATCTGAACAGGTTTACCGGCAAAAATAAAGGAATTAAAGGTAAACAAATGAGAGATATTTACAAAAGGGGAATAGAACGTATAATAACCTATGCTTCCCCAATATGGTACAGAAATATCTCATTAATTGTAAAAAAACTAACATCTATTCAAAGAAAACCTTTATTAGCCATAACAAAAGCATATAAAACAGTTGCTAATAGTGCATTAAATGTGTTAGCAAACATACCTCCAGTTAATTTCACAATAGAGAAAGAAAATGAAATGTTTAACATTTTACATAGAGAAAAACCATTTACTTGGAACAATGAAACGTTCACAAACGAGAAAATAATAACTATCGTAGACAAGTGGCAAACTCATCCGGCGAATAAAGAAAAATTTTACTTCAGTACAAAAATAGACTTGACTGCTACTTATAACATTTTTACAGACGGATCGTGTGATACGTCCAACCCAGGAGCAGCATTCATAGTTTTTAAAAACTTTTCAGACATAATTACAACAAAACAGTATGCATTAGGTAATCATAATAATAACTTCGAAGCTGAAGCTATAGCAATAACCAAGGCGTTAGAATATATAGCAGAACAACATAATAAAGAAAGTTACCAAATTATTACAGATAGTCTTTCAACATTACAAGGAATTAATAATTCGGACAACTTAAACCCATATATACAGAAAATAAAGGAAAAAATTGGTGAAGTAAACAAGGATCATAAAATAATCTTAACATTCATAAAAGGGCATAGTGGGAACATGGGTAATGAATATGCAGATGACCTTGCCAAAAAAGCCATTCGATATGGGGAAAAAATAGATTTACCCATTTCCAAAAAATTCATTAGTTCTCAGTTAAACAAACAAGTATATGTTAAATGGAATGGTCAATGGAGTCAAGAATCCAATTATCAAAAAAGTTATATCAAAGATTGGATTAAAAACATCCCTGAAATTCCAACCTTATTCTTAGCAAATCATAATAGTTCTCAATTCATGACAGGTCATGGCCGATTTCCACATTACCTGCAGAGGTTCGGAATTAGGCAAAATAGGAGATGTACTTGCGGAGAAGAGGCCGACTCTTTCGAACATTATTTAGAAAAATGTGAAATAACTAGAAAGTACCGCGATAAGTTAAAAATGAAATTTGGGCATGGATATAGTAAGAAAAAAGTCGAAATTCTAAGGGATGGGGAGGCAATTGCTATTTTGGAGGAGATGGTAGAAGAAGTAAATTATAAAATCTAAAAAAAAAAAAAAAAAAAAAACAATGGTTTGTTTAGTTTGTCAAAAGTAATTAAAAGAAATAATTAAATAAAACAGACACCACGGATGGAGAAACAAAAAAAAAAAAAAAATCAAGAAATAAACTTCTAAAAGGCCTTTGCGTAGGCATTAGATCTAAGCCCAACAACAGTCCAAAAGGACTTATTCTCAGCTCAATATAAAATCAACATCTCATTCCATCAAACTATCATACCACAGACCAATTTTCTGGCAGTTTCGAGAAAAACGAAATATTCACCTGACACCTTCGGTATGACGGTCAAGCTATCACCGAGGAATAAAAGCAACGACTGTTTCCCCAACTTGGTAAGACGGCTTGGCTACCACCGAACAATCCAACAAAACCGGATACCTTGAAACGGTAAGACGGCCGCGGCCACCACCGAAGTAAAGGTATAAACAGAAATCAAACACATCATATGAAAAGTTCGAAATAAGTTCGAAAAAGGGAAAAAAAAAAAAAAAAAAAAAAATCAAAAACACATCTGACATAATCGGTATGACGATCAACACTAGCACCGAAGCAGATAAACATCAACTGCCTCAATCGGTATGACGGTGTTGATTACCACCGAAGTCAGACGGTACCAACTGTTGAGTCCTCGAATGA
>NC_092823.1:12974430-12986930 GCF_023375885.2 Dermacentor andersoni | reverse complement strand
ATCGTCTGGTTTCATGCGCGAGATCACGTAAAAGGCAGCCATTCTTCTTAGCATGGTTTCTCTCTTTTGCTCTCTCATTCGCGCACGGAAATTTCTTCGTACGGGAATTTTATGAAGCGAAGGCGGCTGCAGACCATTTTCTTTGTTTAGTTCATGTTCGTAGGCGCAAATTACAAACCTAACACTTGGAGCAACATTTCCACTACTCTAGAGGGGCATAAACTGTAGACAGTGCACGCTTTCTCATTTATCCAATCGCTCGCAAACACATTGCATTGCTAGTCTACAGTGGCAATACAAAGTGACGTTTCACCATGCACGTCGAAGTTCATTACCAGTACCGCGCCAGCATCGACCGGCCGGCGAAGCGACGAGCTCAGCAGCGCATGCGCAAGGCCCGACACCACCCCAACCGAGCTTCCCTGCTTATCGGAGAGAGCAAGTGCGCGTGAACACGGGCGCGTCTGAGTATCTGGATTTAAAAAAAAAAGAAAAAGAAAGCGTTTCCGAGATATTGACAAAGACAAGTGGTCGCGGTCGCTCTGAATCTTATCGTATTATAGAAAACGTGGGATGGCGGCGCTTCCTCGAGGGTCAGAAAGTACAATCGTCGAACTAGGTGGCAAGTGGAGTACATCCTTTTTCTTGGAACGGTTTGCAATTGACTGCTTGAATGTGCCGACCACGCGTCGCGGGTCGCGTATAGAGCCAACCGTTGGCAAGCACGCGTCTAGCGTAGCAGCAGAACCGATCGCGGTTGCGATAACCCATCGTTGGCAGCGAAAAAGAAAAACACCCACACGCAGTTTGTAGCAATAACCGTACAAATCAATGTGGTTTTAAATATAGCTTCACTGGTCACCCAAGAAGGGCACCGAAACTTTCTCATGACGCACACCGCTGTAGTCCACAAAGAACAAAGCGCACAAAATAGATATGATACAGCCGCACCGCATTATTTCGTGTTTTCACCATTTCATTACTTTCGTGTGCATGCGCGCTAGGGCCACGCAGGCCAGGAGTAAAAGGCACGAAAAAAAAAAAAAATGGTACGCAATCCTAAGCTTTGACTTGACTGCTGTGGCACTCGCATTTGTGTTCTTTACCTTAGGCGAACGCAATGCGCAAACTGAACTGGAATTTCCAATAATGGAAATTCCTGTTTGGCTCATATTTGCGTTTTTCGCCCGAGCAAGCGCTTCACTGCACTACGCTTTGCCCCTTCAACGTGGCTACACTGCCCGGCAGGCGTGTTCTGCGTAGGGCCGAACCTGCAGGCAAAAAGCATGGGCGCCGCCATCTTGTTGAGAGCGGCGCCAGGGACACAATCGCGCCTAGCTCATTGAGTTTTCCCCCAAAACTGAAAAAAATTTGACTTCATTAAACGAGAAAGATGCCACGAGTGTCCCAACAAAAAGCTTTGAGGATTACCGAAGGGTAACTGAGGGCGACGCAACGGGCTCTGGAAAGAAGGATGATGGGTGTGGCGTCACGGGGGGATCGGAATAGAGCAGATTGGGGTGTGCGAGAACAAACGCTCGTTAATGACACCAAAGTTTAAACCAGGAAAAACAAATGGGCATGCGCAGGGCATGCAATCTGGGGGGAAGATAACCGGTGGCCATTAAGGGTTACAGACTGAATTCCGAGAGGAGGGAAGCGTAGCAGGGGGTGGCAGAAAGGTAGGAGGGCAGATTAGATTAGGGACTACATGGCGACAATCGGCACCTGACCGGGGTACTTGGAGGATCATGGGAGATGCCTTTGCCCTGCAGTGGGCGTAGCCAGGATGATGATGATGATGATGTTCATGATGAAAAGGTAGCAACAGGTCTTCGTAACATACAGGTTAGAAAGATGAGGCACCTTTTAACCCTTGAATATATTTCGCCACATTCGGGCATACGACAAGTTTGTTTTCGAGGCGCTCGGTCCCACTGCTGCGAAAATGTGTACACAAAGGCTGCACAGTAGTTGCCAGAAATCGGGCACTCTATTTTTCTTTCATAGGGAATCTTTCTTCCACTTGGGCAGCGGATTTCGGCGGCAGGGCGAGCTTGCGTGGGCGCGGTGGTTTACGGATCCAAGCGATAGTGAACTCCAAAATCCAGTGTTGGCTTTGAGTGGGATTCATATTGATTGCGAACCCCACGGCTAATCCTACCCCCCATCCCCCCAAGTGGCTCTTTACAGGAGACAATCATTCAGAGACATCGGACAAATAGGAATTCTGGTTCTTTCTTTTGCTTTCATTAATTTTTCTCGAAGCCCATAACTAGAAATTTGCTGGAGCGGCTGTCCCATTTGCGACGCAACAAGTGCGACGCTACACACAGATGGAGTGGCAGTTTAATTACTCTCGTGGTCCGCGAACCGGCATCGTTGCGTGTAGTATAGGAATGGTGCGTGTCAAGTCAGTGCTCGCGTTGAGCTTGTGCTCTTCATTTTGATTGAATGAAGTCTCACCTAAGTGAGCGGGGCCGATCCCGGAGGTAGTGCAATACCGGGCCGACCTGCGGCGGAGGTGAAGCAGGCTTCAAGCACTCCGCCAACTTCCAAAAATAGGTTTAATATCGTGGGTCCATATAGAACCCGTATCAGATATTAAGCTGATAAGAACAGATACTACACTTTGATCTTAGCCAAAAGGCCGAGAAGCGATGTCCTTCACTTCACTTCATTGTACTACTGCCTTGTGGGCGCCCTGCCGACATGGGTAACCTCAGCAACAGCGTGGGCAATATTATAAAATTCAGCCTGTGTACAGACTCAACGCTCCCTATCTCACGGATGAATTCGCAACGCCTCAGTCTTTCGCTGTTAACGAAACGCTGTCGCGTAGAAACGAGACCCGAGTGCAAGCTTGCTTGTAACGCGAAACCAACCAAGGCAACCTCGTAGAAAACGGAACAGGCGAGCGGAAAAAAAACGCGCCAGGGGAATGCTTACTTCCGTCTGAATGCGACCGCTCAAGGTGACCTTCCTTGAGGGCTTCGTTTCAAGCCCGTGTGCAATTGTAATATACTACGCGCATTTCCTTCATTTCTTTTTATTTACCGCAAGGCCCACTGAAAATTTTGATACGGCACAGGCCGGGACGGATCGCAACGTGTCGAATCGACCGGTAGAATTAGGTAGCATGCCCCATGTACGAAGACGAGCAACATAGAAGTGAATGACAAAATAAATATAGAAAACGCTGCACACTCCTTCCAACCGGAAACATAGAGGGGAGAAAGATCGCCATCTGAAACACAGGCATTGTAAAAAAAAGAAAAAAAAAAGTGCTACCTCATCATCTTTACCATTACCGTGTGTGTGTATGTATATATGCATGTGTGTGTGTTTGTGTATTATATATATATATATATATATATATATATATATATATATATATATATATATATATATACGCACACATGCTAGCATAGCTTAAACGCAGCTGGAAAGCTCAGCCTTGCACAAGAACCACCCCCTGTCGCAAACCCCTTTGAAACATTCAAATGCCAAACACGAGTAGAGCGAGGTCGTTCGAACCTGGCGCCAAAACGCATTGGCGCCATCTGTGTACGGAACTAGGAAAACCTGCGGACTTTGCAATACAGAAAGAAAGGTAGATGGCGCGAGCTAACGCTCCATTGCATACTAAGAACGAGAGTTAGTGAATAATGGCAGAAACGTCTTGGGAAGAGAAAAAAAAAAAAAACACGCAAAAGTTGTTGGCTTGTGCAAGCACTCTATGTTACAGCGATTAAAGAGCATAGCATCTTCTACAACAGCAGCTACAAAAAGAAGAAGAACGTGAGAGAGGGAGAGAGACAGGCGTGTTTCTTTGGAATGCAGAGCATGCAGCACATACTATAAAGTGCCAAAGAGACGGGGAAAGCAGATGGCGCGAAGGTGTATGTCCTCAAAGCTTGAAAGCAATTTCTAAATTACATGTACCGAAGTCCACCTACTCTCATCAGGTTGCTCCCGCCTCCAGTTGCGTTTAAAGTGAAATTACAGTCGCCTCAAAGGCAGACAGAGAGAGAGTGAAAATAGGTACACTTGCTTCGCGCAGCTGCAGCCGTTCAAATTTTACAGCAAGAGCACTCCCGAAGCAACAAAGTCCGCTGCCGCCTGGGCGCAATGCGCTCGCTTCAGTAAATTGCCGTGCTGGCCTCGGCAACCAAGAGGTGTAGTGCGGCAGACTGCTGCATTGTAGCACACCGCAAACCGTGCAGACGTAAGCGATCGCCTCGACATCGCTGCGAGCGCTCGAAGAGACAAAGTCCGAAACCACGTGTGCCGGGGCGGTGCGAGCGCGACGCCTTTGACGCAACTTTTGCGTACAAGCCGCCGCACCGCCACGACGGAATCGCTGGCATCCCGCACGCAGCTGCATTGTGTCACGCCGGCAATCGTTGAAACACCACGCAGTCGTCGGCGTCGGCCCCGACATGGTTGCGAGCGCTGGAAGAGACAAAGTCCGAAACCGCGTGTGCCGGGGCGGCGCGAGCGCGACGCCTTTGACGCAACTTTTGCGTACAAGCCGCCGCACGGACACGACGGAGCCGGTGTCACCCTGCAGAGGGCTGCACTATAGCACGCCGGGAACCGGCAAAGAACCGCGCAGACGTCGTCGTTGGCCGCGGCGTTGCCGCGAGCACGCGAAGAGACAAAGTCCGAAAGGACGTCAGCCGGGGCGTCGAGCACGCCGCCCGCACTGTTCGCACGCGTGCTCGGAAATGGCGAAGGGGCCGCGCTAGCGTGCCTTGAATCGGTGAGCGGCGGTACCGCGGCGATCGCCAGAGCTCGAATCCGCCCTGCAAAAGCCAAATATTGGCGCTCGGCTCGGCGCAGTACGCCGCCGCGTCGCACGAGTACGGCCCCATGGAGGTCTGGGCACTTATCGCTGCTACTGTAAGGGGCCGTACGGCCCCGGCCGACATTGTACCGTAGTGCGATTTTCGGCTTGCGCGTGCTCGTGGCGTAGTCCGCGCACCGTTCCGACGTCGACAATCGTGCCCACGACTACGCGAGCGCTGGAAGAGACAAAGTCCGAAACCGCGTGTGCCGGGGCGGCGCGAGCGCGACGCCTTTGACGCAACTTTTGCGTACAAGCCGCCGCACGGACACGACGGAGCCGGTGTCGCCCTGCAGAGGGCTGCACTATAGCACGCCGGGAACCGGCAAAGAACCGCGCAGACGTCGTCGTTGGCCGCGGCGTTGCCGCGAGCACGCGAAGAGACAAAGTCCGAAACGACGTCAGCCGGGGCGTCGAGCACGCCGCCCGCACTGTTCGCACGCGTGCTCGGAAATGGCGAAGGGGCCGCGCTAGCGTGCCTTGAATCGGTGAGCGGCGGTACCGCGGCGATAGCCAGAGCTCGAATCCGCCCTGCAAAAGCCAAATATTGGCGCTCGGCTCGGCGCAGTACGCCGCCGCGTCGCACGAGTACGGCCCCATGGAGGTCTGGGCACTTATCGCTGCTACTGTAAGGGGCCGTACGGCCCCGGCCGACATTGTACCGTAGTGCGATTTTCGTCTTGCGCGTGCTCGTGGCGGTGTCCGCGCACCGTTCCGACGTCGACAATCGTGCCCACGACTACGCGAGCGCTGGAAGAGACAAAGTCCGAAACCGCGTGTGCCGGGGCGGCGCGAGCGCGACGCCTTTGACGCAACTTTTGCGTACAAGCCGCCGCACGGACACGACGGAATCGCTGGCATCCCGCACGCAGCTGCATTGTGTCACGCCGGCAATCGTTGAAACACCACGCAGTCGTCGGCGTCGGCCCCGACATGGTTGCGAGCGCTGGAAGAGACAAAGTCCGAAACCGCGTGTGCCGGGGCGGCGCGAGCGCGACGCCTTTGACGCAACTTTTGCGTACAAGCCGCCGCACGGACACGACGGAGCCGGTGTCGCCCTGCAGAGGGCTGCACTATAGCACGCCGGGAACCGGCAAAGAACCGCGCAGACGTCGTCGTTGGCCGCGGCGTTGCCGCGAGCACGCGAAGAGACAAAGTCCGAAACGACGTCAGCCGGGGCGTCGAGCACGCCGCCCGCACTGTTCGCACGCGTGCTCGGAAATGGCGAAGGGGCCGCGCTAGCGTGCCTTGAATCGGTGAGCGGCGGTACCGCGGCGATCGCCAGAGCTCGAATCCGCCCTGCAAAAGCCAAATATTGGCGCTCGGCTCGGCGCAGTACGCCGCCGCGTCGCACGAGTACGGCCCCATGGAGGTCTGGGCACTTATCGCTGCTACTGTTAGGGGCCGTACGGCCCCGGCCGACATTGTACCGTAGTGCGATTTTCGGCTTGCGCGTGCTCGTGGCGTAGTCCGCGCACCGTTCCGACGTCGACAATCGTGCCCACGACTACGCGAGCGCTGGAAGAGACAAAGTCCGAAACCGCGTGTGCCGGGGCGGCGCGAGCGCGACGCCTTTGACGCAACTTTTGCGTACAAGCCGCCGCACGGACACGACGGAGCCGGTGTCGCCCTGCAGAGGGCTGCACTATAGCACGCCGGGAACCGGCAAAGAACCGCGCAGACGTCGTCGTTGGCCGCGGCGTTGCCGCGAGCACGCGAAGAGACAAAGTCCGAAACGACGTCAGCCGGGGCGTCGAGCACGCCGCCCGCACTGTTCGCACGCGTGCTCGGAAATGGCGAAGGGGCCGCGCTAGCGTGCCTTGAATCGGTGAGCGGCGGTACCGCGGCGATAGCCAGAGCTCGAATCCGCCCTGCAAAAGCCAAATATTGGCGCTCGGCTCGGCGCAGTACGCCGCCGCGTCGCACGAGTACGGCCCCATGGAGGTCTGGGCACTTATCGCTGCTACTGTAAGGGGCCGTACGGCCCCGGCCGACATTGTACCGTAGTGCGATTTTCGTCTTGCGCGTGCTCGTGGCGGTGTCCGCGCACCGTTCCGACGTCGACAATCGTGCCCACGACTACGCGAGCGCTGGAAGAGACAAAGTCCGAAACCGCGTGTGCCGGGGCGGCGCGAGCGCGACGCCTTTGACGCAACTTTTGCGTACAAGCCGCCGCACGGACACGACGGAATCGCTGGCATCCCGCACGCAGCTGCATTGTGTCACGCCGGCAATCGTTGAAACACCACGCAGTCGTCGGCGTCGGCCCCGACATGGTTGCGAGCGCTGGAAGAGACAAAGTCCGAAACCGCGTGTGCCGGGGCGGCGCGAGCGCGACGCCTTTGACGCAACTTTTGCGTACAAGCCGCCGCACGGACACGACGGAGCCGGTGTCGCCCTGCAGAGGGCTGCACTATAGCACGCCGGGAACCGGCAAAGAACCGCGCAGACGTCGTCGTTGGCCGCGGCGTTGCCGCGAGCACGCGAAGAGACAAAGTCCGAAACGACGTCAGCCGGGGCGTCGAGCACGCCGCCCGCACTGTTCGCACGCGTGCTCGGAAATGGCGAAGGGGCCGCGCTAGCGTGCCTTGAATCGGTGAGCGGCGGTACCGCGGCGATCGCCAGAGCTCGAATCCGCCCTGCAAAAGCCAAATATTGGCGCTCGGCTCGGCGCAGTACGCCGCCGCGTCGCACGAGTACGGCCCCATGGAGGTCTGGGCACTTATCGCTGCTACTGTAAGGGGCCGTACGGCCCCGGCCGACATTGTACCGTAGTGCGATTTTCGTCTTGCGCGTGCTCGTGGCGGTGTCCGCGCACCGTTGCGACGTCGACAATCGTGCCCACGACTACGCGAGCGCTGGAAGAGACAAAGTCCGAAACCGCGTGTGCCGGGGCGGCGCGAGCGCGACGCCTTTGACGCAACTTTTGCGTACAAGCCGCCGCACGGCCACGACGGAGCCGGTGTCACCCTGCAGAGGGCTGCACTGTAGCACGCCGGGAACCGGCAAAGAACCGCGCAGACGTCGTCGTTGGCCGCGGCGTTGCCGCGAGCACGCGAAGAGACAAAGTCCGAAACGACGTCAGCCGGGGCGTCGAGCACGCCGCCCGCACTGTTCGCACGCGTGCTCGGAAATGGCGAAGGGGCCGCGCTAGCGTGCCTTGAATCGGTGAGCGGCGGTACCGCGGCGATCGCCAGAGCTCGAATCCGCCCTGCAAAAGCCAAATATTGGCGCTCGGCTCGGCGCAGTACGCCGCCGCGTCGCACGAGTACGGCCCCATGGAGGTCTGGGCACTTATCGCTGCTACTGTAAGGGGCCGTACGGCCCCGGCCGACATTGTACCGTAGTGCGATTTTCGTCTTGCGCGTGCTCGTGGCGGTGTCCGCGCACCGTTGCGACGTCGACAATCGTGCCCACGACTACGCGAGCGCTGGAAGAGACAAAGTCCGAAACCGCGTGTGCCGGGGCGGCGCGAGCGCGACGCCTTTGACGCAACTTTTGCGTACAAGCCGCCGCACGGCCACGACGGAGCCGGTGTCACCCTGCAGAGGGCTGCACTGTAGCACGCCGGGAACCGGCAAAGAACCGCGCAGACGTCGTCGTTGGCCGCGGCGTTGCCGCGAGCACGCGAAGAGACAAAGTCCGAAACGACGTCAGCCGGGGCGTCGAGCACGCCGCCCGCACTGTTCGCACTCGTGCTCGGAAATGGCGAAGGGGCCGTGCTAGCGTGCCTCGAATCGATCGGCCGGGGGCCCCGTAGGGCGACAGACAGGCAATTGTGCAGGAAACCGTACTGGCCATTGGCGAGAAATTGCCGTTCGCGCATTCGGTGGACGCGCTGCGCTTTCACGACTTCGGCATTGTGCTGCCGACGTAAGCTTTCAATCTTGCTCGCGGCGTTACGAGGCGGCACGATTTTCGCCAAACGCTCGTCGAAAGTGGCACGAGTACGGCCCCATGGAGGTCTGGGTACTTATCGCTGCTATTATATGGGGGTCCCAGAGAGCAGTCGCCCCCAAAGCGACCTGGGTGTTTGATATGCGGCGGGCTTCGTGCCCGTCAAGCGTGTCCCCGGTATCGCTCCCGTGGATCCCACAGCTGACGTCTGCAGCCTCATCCGCTTGATGCGTTAGGGGCTGGTTGTCGGACGACGCTTTTTCCACGATATCGAAGTGTGTTCCGCATCGTCCTCGGACGAATCAAATACGAAAGCGCCGAAGGCGCGGGCGTGACCCGTCGCCTAGCGGCTTTGCCGTCTCGGCTACGTTGCAAGTGTCGGTCGGTCCACCAGTGCTGCGGGCTCGAGAGAAACCGCAAGCCGCGATCGAGTCGACACAACCGGTCTATCGAGAATGTTGCGTGCTTCTTGCCGCGTGGCGATACCCGGCCCTGCGGGGAGGGCGCCGTTGCGAGCTCGAACGCCGTCGTCTCGGACTGTGCAAAGTGCTACCCTTTGCGAGAACGAAGCGTGTTGGGGCGCCTGAAGGTGGCCTCGGCATCGCAAAAACGGCGTCCGGCCTGCTTGAAAGGCTGGACGCGCAGTTGAACGATTACCTGGTTGATCCTGCCAGTAATCATATGCTTGTCTCAAAGATTAAGCCATGCATGTCTAAGTACATGCCGAAATAAGGCGAAACCGCGAATGGCTCATTAAATCAGTTATGGTTCCTTAGATCGTTTCTTCCTACTTGGATAACTGTGGCAATTCTAGAGCTAATACATGCAGTGAGCCTGAAGCCCTTTGGGCGACGGGTGCTTTTATTAGACCAAGATCGATCGGGTTTCGGCCCGTATTGTGTGGTGACTCTGGATAACTTTGTGCTGATCGCATGGCCACGAGCCGGCGACGTTTCTTTCAAGTGTCTGCCTTATCAACTTTCGATGGTAGGTTACTTGCTTACCATGGTTGTTACGGGTAACGGAGAATCAGGGTTCGATTCCGGAGAGGGAGCCTGAGAAACGGCTACCACATCCAAGGAAGGCAGCAGGCGCGCAAATTACCCACTCCCGGCACGGGGAGGTAGTGACGAAAAATAACAATACGGGACTCTTTTGAGGCCCCGTAATTGAAATGAGTACACTCTAAATCCTTTAACGAGGATCAATTGGAGGGCAAGTCTGGTGCCAGCAGCCGCGGTAATTCCAGCTCCAATAGCGTATACTAAAGCTGCTGCGGTTAAAAAGCTCGTAGTTGGATCTCAGTTCCAGACGAGTAGTGCATCTACCCGATGCGACGGCTCGGACTGAACATCATGCCGGTCCTTTCTTGGTGCACTTCATTGTGTGCCTCGAGAAGGCCGGTGCTTTTACTTTGAAAAAATTAGAGTGCTCAACGCAGGCGAGTCGCCTGAATAAACTTGCATGGAATAATAGAACAAGACCTCGTTTCTGTTCTGTTGGTTTTTGGAATACGAGGTAATGATTAAGAGGGACAGACGGGGGCATTCGTATTGCGGCGCTAGAGGTGAAATTCTTGGACCGTCGCAAGACGAACTACTGCGAAAGCATTTGCCAAGAATGTTTTCTTTGATCAAGAACGAAAGTCAGAGGTTCGAAGGCGATCAGATACCGCCCTAGTTCTGACCATAAACGATGCCAACCAGCGATCCGCCTGAGTTACTCAAATGACTCGGCGGGCAGCTTCCGGGAAACCAAAGTGTTTGGGTTCCGGGGGAAGTATGGTTGCAAAGCTGAAACTTAAAGGAATTGACGGAAGGGCACCACCAGGAGTGGAGCCTGCGGCTTAATTTGACTCAACACGGGAAAACTTACCCGGCCCGGACACTGGGAGGATTGACAGATTGAGAGCTCTTTCTTGATTCGGTGGATGGTGGTGCATGGCCGTTCTTAGTTGGTGGAGCGATTTGTCTGGTTAATTCCGATAACGAACGAGACTCTAGCCTATTAAATAGGTGCGGGGTTCCCAGCACCTTACAACCTTCTTAGAGGGACAAGCGGCTCCTAGCCGCACGAAACAGAGCAATAACAGGTCTGTGATGCCCTTAGATGTCCGGGGCCGCACGCGCGCTACACTGAAGGAAGCAGCGTGTCTTTATCCCTGTCTGAAAAGACTGGGTAACCCGTGGAACTTCTTTCGTGATTGGGATAGGGGCTTGCAATTGTTCCCCTTGAACGAGGAATTCCCAGTAAGCGCGAGTCATAAGCTCGCGTTGATTACGTCCCTGCCCTTTGTACACACCGCCCGTCGCTACTACCGATTGAATGATTTAGTGAGGTCTTCGGACCGATGTCCGGCGCGGCCTTTCGGTTGCGCCGGTCTGTTGGAAAGATGACCAAACTTGATCATTTAGAGGAAGTAAAAGTCGTAACAAGGTTTCCGTAGGTGAACCTGCGGAAGGATCATTACCGGATTGTGAAGGGTGGCGAGCGCCATTGTTTCTACCCCGTGTGGGTGAAGCAGCTCGCTGCGCCCGACGCTTTCCGCCGCTGGCCCCGCTTGGACGCGGGGACGGCTATACCCGAACATGCCGGGGACTGCCTGAATTTTGAGGGGCGCCCCGTGCCAAATTTGTTGCGCCCAGTGGACGCCGGCTGCAACCTTGGACGGTTGGCTTGGCCGCGCCCGCGGGTAGAAACGGCGTAACGCACACTGGGTGGGCTTTCTGTCCGCTTTGGCGCTCTTGCGCGGAATGGGAGTAAGACGACCCGACCTGCTGCTTTGCCCAGTACGAGGGGAACGGCGAAGCGTGCGGTCGGTCAAGGAACTGACGGTCGAGAGCTAATGCCGCTGCCGCTTAGTACACACACGGAACCGTGGTGCGAGCGCTCTCCCGTCCTCCGCGGCAAACGCTGCCGAGTCTGAAAAGTCTGGCGGCTGCCGGTCGCTTCCTGCGGCGAGTATGGAGTAACGACCCGACTTTGTTGCCGCCCAAGTACTAAAGGAACGGTGTGGCGCTCGGTCGGTCATGGAACTGTCGGTATGAGGGTGCGGCTGCCAAGTACGGAAGGAACCGTGGCCTAAAGTGCTCTCCCGTCCTCCGCGGCAAATGCCACCGAGTCCGAAAGGGCCGGAGGCTGCCGGTCGGCTCCTGCTCGTGACGCGCGAGGTGTCGAGATCGCGGTTTAATGCGACGACGTCTGCAGGCTATTCGCCCGCCGCCGAGGGAAAGGCGGCGTTGCTGCGAAGTACCGAAGGAAACGCGGCTTTGCTACGTCGGAAGCGTTCTGCGGTTAGCGGACTTGTGCGCTTTGGGAAGGCGCCGCACGTCGAAAGAGGAAGTACGGACAGACGAGGGACTGTAGTCCCGGATTCGAACGCACTTGCGGCCAGGCCCTTGCTGGCTTCGTCTTCCGCCTCAAGTAGACTTGTTGTGGCGCCGGCGCAGGGAGCCGTCCCTGGCACTGGCCGAGTGGTTTTGGAGAGCTGCGCGAGTACGCGCGCCGGGCTCTTGTCTTTCGTCTCAAGTAGGCTGTTGGATCAACAGCGGTTATGCTGCGGCGATCTGCCGATGCGAAAGTGTGTGTGTGTTTGAGGCCCTTCTATGAACCTACTGCTGACTGAAGCGAAGCACGTCGATGGGGGTGAAGCCCTGCCCGTGGCCGTGTAGCCGTTAAAGACTCCACAGCGGCTTAGCCCTAATCATGGCTCTGTCGCTCTTTGCAATTTTTAGTGGAGCGATGTGAACGTGCA
>NC_092823.1:12964430-12966930 GCF_023375885.2 Dermacentor andersoni | reverse complement strand
GGCCGTTTGTCAGCACTTTGTGTTCTTCTAGAAAATCAACTACTAGTTTATAAATTACGTGCGCGAAATTTTCCTCCGTGTGCACCACCAAAATACTTAAAGAAGAGAGAATGCGTCCGGGGGCCTTGGGATTTCGAAAATGCCGTGCTCTGAAATTTTCACATCCGCCATTGGAAAGATAATTATTATCCGTCGTAAAAAAGAAAAAAAAAAAGAAAGAAATCACATTTGAAATTATCATTGAAAGTGGCCACGTTTTTCGGGGCATGTCTTGATGAAATAATTTCAGTTCAGTTCAGCATGATTGGATTTCATCTTTTCCAGTATTCTCAGTACTCTCGTTGTAGTACCAATTGCCGGCAGATTTTTTTTTTAGTTGTTTAGAGTTATACATTCCTGAACGATGTTTTTCTTTTCCTCAAAGCTAGCCATAGAACCAGCGCTTTCTATAAAATCATGACAATAAGAATCCAGCATATCGGTTCATCTTCGGCGCGATTAAAGTTCGGGAACTGGCGATTTTTTATTGCCGTGATCAAGAAGGTTAACACCAGATAAGGCGTGATATTTCAGCATACCAGTCACGATATCTAATCGAATCTAAGATTGAAATGGCGTTCTGAATTCTTTCGGTTCCAGATAGAAAGAAACAGAAAAAAAAAAAAAAAAAAGAAAGGATGTGATTGATTGCCATTCAAATCTGAAGACCGCGTGGAGAAAGTGTTCCGGTTTACATTCGGCAAATCAAAATGAACGGCTAAAATTAATCCATCGTCTGGTTTCATGCGCGAGATCACGTAAAAGGCAGCCATTCTTCTTAGCATGGTTTCTCTCTTTTGCTCTCTCATTCGCGCACGGAAATTTCTTCGTACGGGAATTTTATGAAGCGAAGGCGGCTGCAGACCATTTTCTTTGTTTAGTTCATGTTCGTAGGCGCAAATTACAAACCTAACACTTGGAGCAACATTTCCACTACTCTAGAGGGGCATAAACTGTAGACAGTGCACGCTTTCTCATTTATCCAATCGCTCGCAAACACATTGCATTGCTAGTCTACAGTGGCAATACAAAGTGACGTTTCACCATGCACGTCGAAGTTCATTACCAGTACCGCGCCAGCATCGACCGGCCGGCGAAGCGACGAGCTCAGCAGCGCATGCGCAAGGCCCGACACCACCCCAACCGAGCTTCCCTGCTTATCGGAGAGAGCAAGTGCGCGTGAACACGGGCGCGTCTGAGTATCTGGATTTAAAAAAAAAAAGAAAAAGAAAGCGTTTCCGAGATATTGACAAAGACAAGTGGTCGCGGTCGCTCTGAATCTTATCGTATTATAGAAAACGTGGGATGGCGGCGCTTCCTCGAGGGTCAGAAAGTACAATCGTCGAACTAGGTGGCAAGTGGAGTACATCCTTTTTCTTGGAACGGTTTGCAATTGACTGCTTGAATGTGCCGACCACGCGTCGCGGGTCGCGTATAGAGCCAACCGTTGGCAAGCACGCGTCTAGCGTAGCAGCAGAACCGATCGCGGTTGCGATAACCCATCGTTGGCAGCGAAAAAGAAAAACACCCACACGCAGTTTTGTAGCAATAACCGTACAAATCAATGTGGTTTTAAATATAGCTTCACTGGTCACCCAAGAAGGGCACCGAAACTTTCTCATGACGCACACCGCTGTAGTCCACAAAGAACAAAGCGCACAAATAGATATGATACAGCCGCACCGCATTATTTCGTGTTTTCACCATTTCATTACTTTCGTGTGCATGCGCGCTAGGGCCACGCAGGCCAGGAGTAAAAGGCACGAAAAAAAAAAAAAAAATGGTACGCAATCCTAAGCTTTGACTTGACTGCTGTGGCACTCGCATTTGTGTTCTTTACCTTAGGCGAACGCAATGCGCAAACTGAACTGGAATTTCCAATAATGGAAATTCCTGTTTGGCTCATATTTGCGTTTTTCGCCCGAGCAAGCGCTTCACTGCACTACGCTTTGCCCCTTCAACGTGGCTACACTGCCCGGCAGGCGTGTTCTGCGTAGGGCCGAACCTGCAGGCAAAAAGCATGGGCGCCGCCATCTTGTTGAGAGCGGCGCCAGGGACACAATCGCGCCTAGCTCATTGAGTTTTCCCCCAAAACTGAAAAAAATTTGACTTCATTAAACGAGAAAGATGCCACGAGTGTCCCAACAAAAAGCTTTGAGGATTACCGAAGGGTAACTGAGGGCGACGCAACGGGCTCTGGAAAGAAGGATGATGGGTGTGGCGTCACGGGGGGATCGGAATAGAGCAGATTGGGGTGTGCGAGAACAAACGCTCGTTAATGACACCAAAGTTTTAAACCAGGAAAAACAAATGGGCATGCGCAGGGCATGCAATCTGGGGGGAAGATAACCGGTGGCCCATTAAGGGTTACAGACTGAATTCCGAGAGGAGGGAAGCGTAGCAGGGGGTGGCAGAAAGGTAGGAGGGCAGATTAGATTAGGGACTACATGGCGACAATCGG